>NW_026896467.1:0-22700 GCF_033153095.1 Gastrolobium bilobum | reverse complement strand
AGGACACAAATACGGGATGATAATAAATTTTTCCACTTTGTGCTATATTTTCCCCTTTTTATGTGTTTTTATTTTTTCTGTACCATTTCTTTTCTTTCTCTCTCTCTATTAGAGAGAGAAAAAAATAAAAAAATAAAAAAAAAATAAATACAAGTGTTGCATTCTTATTGGAAGGACCACATATACGGGGATCATAATAAATTTTTCCACTTTGTGCTATATTTTCCCCTTTTTGTGTGTTTTTATTTTTCTGTACAATTTCTTTTCTTTTCTTTTCTTTCTCTCTCTCTATTGAAGAGAAAAAAATAAAATAAATAAAATAAATACTAGTGTTGCATTTTTATTGGAAGGACCACAAATACGGGGATCATAAAAAATTTTGCCACTTTGTGCTATCTTTTCCCCTTCTTGTGTGCTTTATTTTTTCTGTACCATTTCTTTTTTTTCTTTCTCTCTCTATTGGAGAGAAAAAAAAAGAAAAAGAAAAAAATACAAGTGTTGCATTCTTATTGGAAGGACCACAAATACGAGGATCATAATAATTTTAATAAATTTTTTCACTTTGTGCTATCTTTTCCCCTTTTTGTGTGCTTTATTTTTCTGTACCATTTCTTTTTTTTTCTTTCTCTCTCTATTGGATAGAGAAAAAAAGAAAAAAAAGAAAAAAAGAAAGAAATACAAGTGTTGCATTCTTATTTTTTCTGTACCGTTTCTTTTTTTTTTCTATCTCTCTCTATTGGACGGAGAAAAAAAGAAAATAAATAAATAAATAAATAAATACAAGTGTTGCATTCATATTGGAAGGACCACAAATACGGGGATCATAATAAATTTTTCCACTTTGTGCTATATTTTTCTCTTTTTGTGTGTTTTTATTTTTTCTGTACCATTTCTTTTCTTTTCTTTTCTTTCTCTCTCTATTGGAGAGAGAAAAAAATAAAAAAATAAAAAATAAATAAATACAAGTGTTGCATTCTTATTGGAAGGACCACAAATACGGGGATCATAATAAATTTTTCCACTTTGTGCTATCTTTTCCCCTTTTTGTGTGCTTTATTTTTTCTGTACAATTTCTTTTTTTTCTTTCTCTCTCTTTATTGTAGAGAGAAAAAAAGAAAAATAAATAAATACAAGTGTTGCATTTTTATTGGAAGGACCACAAATACGGGGATCATAATAAATTTTTCCACTTTGTGCTATCTTTTCCCCTTTTTGTGTGCTTTATTTTTTCTGTACCATTTCTTTTTTTTTCTTTCTCTCTCTATTGGACAGAGAAAAAAGAAAAAAAATAAATAAATACAAGTGTTGCATTGTTATTGGAAGGACCACAAATACGGGGATGATAATACATTTTTCCACTTTGTGCTATCTTTTCCCCTTCTTGTGTGCTTTATTTTTTCTGTACCATTTCTTTTTTTTTCTATCTCTCTCTATTGGAAGGAGAAAAAAAGAAAAAAAATAAATAAATAAATAAATACAAGTGTTGCATTCTTATTGGAAGGACCACAAATACGGGGATCATAATAAATTTTTCCACTTTGTGCTATATTTTTCTCTTTTTGTGTGTTTTTATTTTTTCTGTACCATTTCTTTTCTTTTCTTTTCTTTCTCTCTCTATATTGGAGAGAGAAAAAATTAAAAAAATAAAAAAAAATAATTACAAGTGTTGCATTCTTATTGGAAGGACCACAAATACGGGGATCATAATAAATTTTTCCACTTTGTGCCATCTTTTCCCCTTTTTGTGTGCTTTATTTTTTCATTACCATTTCTTTTTTTTCTTTTTCTCTCTATTGGAGAGAGAAAAAAAGAAAAATAAAAAAAATACAAGTGTTGCATTCTTATTGGAAGGACCACAAATACGAGGATCATAATAATTTTAATAAATTTTTCCACTTTGTGCTATTTAACCCCTTTTGTGTACTTTATTTTTTCTGTACCATTTCTTTTTTTTCTTTCTTTCTCTATTGGACAGAGAGAAAAAGAAAAAGAAAATAAATACAAGTTTTGTATTCTTATTGGAAGGACCATAAATACAGGGATCATAATAAATTTATCCACTTTGTGCTATCTTTTCCCCTTTTTGTGTGCTTTATTTTTTCTGTACCATTTCTTTTTTTTTTCTTTCTCTCTCTATTGGACGGAGAAAAAAAGAAAAAAAAGAAAAAAAAATAAATACAAGTGTTGCATTCTTATTGGAAGGACCACAAATACGGGGATCATAATAAATTTTTCCACTTTGTGCTATATTTTCCACTTTTTTGTGTTTTTATTTTTTCGGAACCATTTCTTCTCTTTTCTTTTCTTTCTCTCTCTATTGGAGAGAGAAAAAATAAAAAAATAAAAAAATAAATAAATACAAGTGTTGCATTCTTATTGGAAGGACCACAAATACGGGGATCATAATAAATTTTTCCACTTTGTGCTATCTTTTCCCCTTTTTGTGTGCTTTATTTTTTCTGTACCATTTCTTTTTTTTTTCTATCTCTCTCTATTGGACGGAGAAAAAAAGTAAAAAAAGAAAAAAATAAATAAATACAAGTGTTGCATTCTTATGGGAAGGACCACAAATACGTGGATCATAATAAATTTTTCCACTTTGTGCTATATTTCACTCTTTTTGTGTGTTTTTATTTTTTCTGTACCATTTCTTTTCTTTTCTTTTCTTTCTCTCTCTATATTGGAGAGAGAAAAAAAAAAAAAAAATACAAGTGTTGCATTCTTATTGGAAGGACCACAAATACGGGGATCATAATAAATTTTTCCACTTTGTGCCATCTTTTCCCCTTTTTGTGTGCTTTATTTTTTCTGTACCATTTCTTTTTTTTCTTTTTCTCTCTATTGGAGAGAGAAAAAAAAAAAATACAAGTGTTGCATTCTTATTGGAAGGACCACAAATACGAGGATCATAATAATTTTAATAAATTTTTCCACTTTATGCTATTTTTCCCCTTTTGTGTACTTTATTTTTTCTGTACCATTTTTTTTTTCTCTCTCTCTATTGGACAGAGAGAAAAAGAAAAAGAAAATAAATACAAGTGTTGTATTCTTATTGGAAGGACCATAAATACAGGGATCATAATAAATTTTTCCACTTTGTGCTATCTTTTCCCCTTTTTGTGTGCTTTATTTTTTCTGTACCATTTCTTTTTTTTTCTTTCTCTCTCTATTGGACGGAGAAAAAAAGAAAAAAAAGAAAAAAATAAATAAATACAAGTGTTGCATTCTTATTGGAAGGACCACAAATACGGGGATCATAATAAATTTTTCCACTTTGTGCTATATTTTCCACTTTTTTGTGTTTTTATTTTTTCGGTACCATTTCTTTTCTTTTCTTTTCTTTCTATCTCTCTATTGGAGAGAAAAAAAATAAAAAAAATAAAAAAATAAATAAATACAAGTGTTGCATTCTTATTGGAAGGACCACAAATACGGGGATCATAATAAATTTTTCCACTTTGTGCTATCTTTTCCCCTTTTTGAGTGCTTTATTTTTCTGTACAATTTCTTTTTTTTTCTTTCTCTCTCTATTGGAGAGAGAAAAAAAGAAAAATAAATAAATACAAGTGTTGCATTCTTATTGGAAGGACCACAAATATTCCTTTTTGTGCTATCTTTTACCCTTTTTGTGTGCTTTATTTTTTCTGTACCATTTCTTTTTTTTTTTTTTTCTCTCTGTATTGGAGAGAGAAAAAAAGAAAAAAAAAATACAAGTGTTGCATTCTTATTGGAAGGTCCACAAATATGGGGATCATAATAAATTTTTCCACATTGTGCTATCTTTTCCCCAATTGTGTGCTTTATTTTTTCTGTACCATTTCTTTTCTTTTCTTTTCTTTCTCTCTCTCTATTGGAGAGAGAAAAAATAAAAAAATAAAAATACAACTGTTGCATTCTTATTGGAAGGACCACAAATACGGGGATCATAATAAATTTTTCCACTTTGTGCTATCTTTTCCCCTTTTTGTGTGCTTTATTTTTCTGTACAATTTCTTTTTTTTTCTTTCTCTCTCTATTGCAGAGAGAAAAAAAAAAAAAAAATAAATACAAGTGTTGCATTCTTATTGGAAGGACCACAAATACGGGGATCATAATAAATTTTTCCACTTTGTGCTATCTTTTCCCCTTTTTGTGTGCTTTATTTTTTTCTGTACCATTTCTTTTTTTTCTTTTTCTCTATTGGAGAGAGAAAAAAAAGAAAAAAAAATACAAGTGTTGCATTCTTATTGGAAGGACCACAAATATTCCATTTTGTGCTATCTTTTCCCCTTTTTGTGTGCATTATTTTTCTGTACCATTTCTTTTTTTTTCTTTCTCTCTGTATTGGAGAGAGAAAAAAAGAAAAAAAATACAAGTGTTGCATTCTTATTGGAAGGTCCATAAATATGAGGATCATAATAAATTTTTCCACATTGTGCTATCTTTTCCCCTTTTGTGTGCTGTACCATTTCTTTTCTTTTCTTTTTCTTTCTCTCTCTATTGGAGAGAGAAAAAAAGAAAAAAGAAATACAAGTGTTGCATTCTTATGGGAAGGACCACAAATACGGGGATCATAATAAATTTTTCCACTTTGTGCTATCTTTTCCCCTTTTTGTGTGCTTTATTTTTCTGTACAATTTCTTTTTTTTTCTTTCTCTCTCTATTGCAGAGAGAAAAAAAGAAAAAAAAAAATAAATACAAGTGTTGCATTCTTATTGGAAGGACCACAAATACGGGGATCATAATAAATTTTTCCACTTTGTGCTATCTTTTCCCCTTTTCTGTACTTTATTTTTTCTGTACCATTTCTTTTTTTTTCTTTCTCTCTCTATGGGAGAGAGAAAAAAAGAAAAAAAAGAAAAAAAAGAAAAAGAAAAATTAAATACAAATGTTGCATTCTTATTTGAAGCACCACTAATACGGGGATCGTAATAAATTTTTCCACTTTGTAATATCTTTTTCCCTTTTTGTGTGCTTTATTTTTTCTGTACCATTTCTTTTTTTTCTTTCTCTCTGTGTTGGAGAAAAAAAAAAGAAAAAAAAAATAAATACAAGTGTTGCATTCTTATTGGAAGGACCACAAATACGGGGATCATAATAAATTTTTCCACTTTGTGCTATCTTTTCCCCTTTTTGTGTGCTTTATTTTTTCTGTACCATTTCTTTTTTTTTCTTTCTCTCTCAATTAGAGAGAGAAAAAAAGAAAAAAAAGGAAAAAAAAATTAAATACAAGTGTTGCATTCTTATTGGAAGGACCACAAATACGGGGATCATAATAAATTTTTCCACTTTGTGCTATATTTTCCACTTTTTTTGTGTTTTTATTTTTTCGGAACTATTTATTTTCTTTTCTTTTCTTTCTCTCTCTCTATTGGAGAGAGAAAAAAATAAAAATAAAAAATAAATAAATACAAGTATTGCATTCTTATTGGAAGGACCACAAATACGGGGATCATAATAAATTTTTCCACTTTGTGCTATCTTTTCCCTTTTTTGTGTGCTTTATTTTTTCTGTACCATTTCTTTTTTTTTCTATCTCTCTCTATTGGACGGAGAATAAAAGAAAAAAAATAAAAAAATAAAAAAATACAAGTGTTGCATTCTTATTGGAAGGACCACAAATACGGGGATCATAATAAATTTTTCCACTTTGTGCTATATTTTCCCCTTTTTGTGTGTTTTTACTTTTTCTGTACCATTTCTTTTCTTTTCTTTTCTTTCTCTCTCTCTATTGGAGAGAAAAAAAATAAAAAAATAAAAAATAAATAAATACAAGTATTGCATTCTTATTGGAAGGACCACAAATACGGGGATCATAATAAATTTTTCCACTTTGTGCTATCTTTTCCCCTTTTTGTGTGCTTTATTTTTTCTGTACCATTTCTTTTTTTTTCTATCTCTCTCTATTGGACGGAGAAAAAAAGAAAAAAAGAAAAAAATAAATAAATACAAGTGTTGCATTCTTATTGGAAGGACCACAAATACGTGGATCATAATAAATTTTTCCACATTGTGCTATCTTTTCCCCTTTTGTTTGCTTTATTTTTCTGTACCATTTCTTTTTTTTTCTTTCTCTCTCTATTGGACGGAGAAAAAAAAAATAATTAAATACAAGTGTTGCATTCTTATTGGAAGGACCACAAATACGGGGATCATAATAAATTTTTCCACTTTGTGCTATATTTTCCACTTTTTTTGTGTTTTTATTTTTTCGGAACCATTTATTTTCTTTTCTTTTCTTTCTCTCTCTCTATTGGAGAGAGAAAAAAATAAAAAAATAAAAAATAAATAAATACAAGTATTGCATTCTTATTGGAAGGACCACAAATACGGGGATCATAATAAATTTTTCCACGTTGTGCTATCTTTTCCCCTTTTTGAGTGCTTTATTTTTTCTGTACCATTTCTTTTTTTTTCTATCTCTCTCTATTGGACGGAGAATAAAAGAAAAAAAATAAAAAAATAAATAAATACAAGTGTTGCATTCTTATTGGAAGGACCACAAATACAGAGATCATAATAAATTTTTCCACTTTGTGCTATATTTTCCCCTTTTTGTGTGTTTTTACTTTTTCTATACCATTTCTTTTCTTTTCTTTTCTTTCTCTCTCTCTATTGGAGAGAAAAAAAATAAAAAAATAAAAAATAAATAAATACAAGTATTGCATTCTTATTGGAAGGACCACAAATACGGGGATCATAATAAATTTTTCCACTTTGTGCTATCTTTTCCCCTTTTTGTGTGCTTTATTTTTTCTGTACCATTTCTTTTTTTTTCTATCTCTCTCTATTGGACGGAGAAAAAAAAAAAAAAAAAAAAAAAAATAAAATAAATACAAGTGTTGCATTCTTATTGGAAGGACCACAAATACGGGGATCATAATAAATTTTTCCACTTTGTGCTATATTTTCCCCTTTTTGTGTGCTTTATTTTTTCTGTACCATTTCTTTTCTTTTCTTTTCTTTTTCTTTCTCTCTCTATTGGAGAGAGAAAAAAAGGAAAAAAGTGTTGCATAAAAAAAATAAATAAATACAAGTGTTGCATTCTTATTGTGTTGCAAGGACCACAAATACGAATAAATTTTTCCACTTTGTGCTATATTTTCCACTTTTTTTGTGATTTTATTTTTTCGGAACCATTTATTTTCTTTTCTTTTCTTTCTCTCTCTCTCTATTGGAGAGAGAAAAAAATAAAAAAATAAAAAATAAATAAATACAAGTATTGCATTCTTATTGGAAGGACCACAAATACGGGGATCATAATAAATTTTTCCACTTTGTGCTATCTTTTCCCCTTTTTGTGTGCTTTATTTTTTCTGTACCATTTCTTTTTTTTTCTATCTCTCTCTATTGGACGGAGAAAAAAAGAAAAAAATAAAAAAATAAATAAATACAAGTGTTGCATTCTTATTGGAAGGACCACAAATACAGAGATCATAATAAATTTTTCCACTTTGTGCTATATTTTCCCCTTTTTGTGTGTTTTTATTTTTTCTGTACCATTTCTTTTCTTTTCTTTTCTTTCTCTCTCTCTATTGGAGAGAAAAAAAAATAAAAAAATAAAAAATAAATAAATACAAGTATTGCATTCTTATTGGAAGGACCACAAATACGGGGATCATAATAAATTTTTCCACTTTGTGCTATCTTTTCCCCTTTTTGTGTGCTTTATTTTTTCTGTACCATTTCTTTTTTTTTTTATTTTGTTTATAACCCACTATTGGAGTGAAAAAAAAAAAAAAAAAAAAAAAATAAATAAATACAAGTGTTGCATTCTAATTGGAAGGACCACAAATACGGGGATCATAATAAATTTTTTCACTTTGTGCTATATTTTCCCCTTTTTGTGTGGTTTTTTTTTCTGTACCATTTCTTTTCTTTTCTTTTCTTTCGTTCTCTCTATTGGAGAGAAAAAAAATAAAAAAATAAAAAATAAATAAATACAAGTGTTGCATTCTTATTGGAAGGACCACAAATACGGGGATCATAATAAATTTTTCCACTTTGTGCTATATTTTCCCCTTTTTGTGTGTTTTTATTTTTTCTGTACCATTTCTTTTCTTTTCTTTTCTTTCTCTCTCTCTATTGGAGAAAAAAAAATAAAAATAAAAAAATAAATAAAGACAAGTGTTGCATTCTTATTGGAAGGACCACAAATACGGGGATCATAATAAATTTTTCCACTTTGTGCTATATTTTCCCCTTTTTGTGTGCTTTATTTTTTCTGTACCATTTCTTTTCTTTTCTTTTCTCTCTCTCTCTCTGGATTGGAGAAAAAAAAAAAAAAAATAAAAAATAAATAAATACAAGTGTTGCATTCTTATTGGAAGGACCACAAATACGGGGATCATAATAAATTTTTCCACTTTGTGCTATCTTTTCCCCTTTTTGTGTGCTTTATTTTTTCTGTACCATTTCTTTTTTTTTCTATCTCTCTCTATTGGACGGAGAAAAAAATAAAAAAATAAATAAATACAAGTGTTGCATTCTTATTGGAAGGACCACAAATACGTGGATCATAATAAATTTTTCCACTTTGTGCTATATTTTTCTCTTTTTGTGTGTTTTTATTTTTTCTGTACCATTTCTTTTCTTTTCTTTTCTTTATCTCTCTATTGGAGAGAGAAAAAAAAAATAGAAAATAAAAAAATACAAGTGTTGCAATCTTATTGGAAGGACCACAAATACGGGGATCATAATAAATTTTTCCACATTGTGCTATCTTTTCCCCTTTTGTGTGCTTTATTTTTCTGTACCATTTCTTTTTTTTTTCTTTCTCTCTCTATTGGACGGAGAAAAAAAAAATTAATTAAATACAAGTGTTGCATTCTTATTGGAAGGACCACAAATACGGGGATCATAATAAATTTTTCCACTTTGTGCTATATTTTCCACTTTTTTTGTGTTTTTATTTTTTCGGAACCATTTATTTTCTTTTCTTTTCTTTCTCTCTCTCTATTGGAGAGAGAAAAAAATAAAAAAATAAAAAATAAATAAATACAAGTATTGCATTCTTATTGGAAGGACCACAAATACGGGGATCATAATAAATTTTTCCACTTTGTGCTATCTTTTCCCCTTTTTGTGTGCTTTATTTTTTCTGTACCATTTCTTTTTTTTTCTATCTCTCTCTATTGGACGGAGAATAAAAGAAAAAAAATAAAAAAATAAATAAATACAAGTGTTGCATTCTTATTGGAAGGACCACAAATACAGAGATCATAATAAATTTTTCCACTTTGTGCTATATTTTCCCCTTTTTGTGTGTTTTTACTTTTTCTGTACCATTTCTTTTCTTTTCTTTTCTTTTCTTTCTCTCTCTCTATTGGAGAGAAAAAAAATAAAAAAATAAAAAAATAAATAAATACAAGTATTGCATTCTTATTGGAAGGACCACAAATACGGGGATCATAATAAATTTTTCCACTTTGTGCTATCTTTTCCCCTTTTTGTGTGCTTTATTTTTTCTGTACCATTTCTTTTTTTTTCTATCTCTCTCTATTGGACGGAGAAAAAAAAAAAAAAAAAAAAAAAAAAAAAAAAAAAAAAAAAAAAAATAAATAAATACAAGTGTTGCATTCTTATTGGAAGGACCACAAATACGTGGATCATAATAAATTTTTCCACTTTGTGCTATATTTTTCTCTTTTTGTGTGTTTTTATTTTTTCTGTACCATTTCTTTTCTTTTCTTTTCGTTCTCTCTCTATTGGAGAGAGAAAAAATAAAAAAATAAAAAATAAATAAATACAAGTGTTGCAATCTTATTGGAAGGACCACAAATACGGGGATCATAATAAATTTTTCCACTTTGTGCTATCTTTTCCCCTTTTTGTGTGCTTTATTTTTTCTGTACCATTTCTTTTATTTTCTTTTTCTTTCTCTCTCTATTGGACAGAGAAAAAAAGAAAAAAGAAATACAAGTGTTGCATTCTTATTGGAAGGACCACAAATACAGGGATCATAATAAATTTTTCCAATTTGTGCTATCTTTTCCCCTTCTTGTGTGCTTTATTTTTTCTGTACCATTTTTTTTTTCTTTCTCTCTCTATTGGACGGAGAAAAAAAAGAAAAAAAAATTAAATACAAGTGTTGCATTCTTATTGGAAGGACCACAAATACGGGGATCATAATAAATTTTTCCACTTTGTGCTATATTTTCCACTTTTTTTGTGTTTTTATTTTTTCGGAACCATTTATTTTCTTTTCTTTTCTTTCTCTCTCTCTATTGGAGAGAGAAAAAAATAAAAAAATAAAAAATAAATAAATAAATACAAGTATTGCATTCTTATTGGAAGGACCACAAATACGGGGATCATAATAAATTTTTCCACTTTGTGCTATCTTTTCCCCTTTTTGTGTGCTTTATTTTTTCTGTACCATTTCTTTTTTTTTCTATCTCTCTCTATTGGACGGAGAATAAAAGAAAAAAAATAAAAAAATAAAAAAATACAAGTGTTGCATTCTTATTGGAAGGACCACAAATACAGAGATCATAATAAATTTTTCCACTTTGTGCTATATTTTCCCCTTTTTGTGTGTTTTTACTTTTTCTGTACCATTTCTTTTCTTTTCTTTTCTTTCTCTCTATTGGAGAGAAAAAAAAATAAAAAAATAAAAAATAAATAAATACAAGTATTGCATTCTTATTGGAAGGACCACAAATACGGGGATCATAATAAATTTTTCCACTTTGTGCTATCTTTTCCCCTTTTTGTGTGCTTTATTTTTTCTGTACCATTTCTTTTTTTTTCTATCTCTCTCTATTGGACGAAAAATAAATACAAGTGTTGCATTCTTATTGGAAGTAACACAAATACGGGGATCATAATAAATTTTTCCACTTTGTGCTATCTTTTCCCCTTTTTGTGTGCTTTATTTTTTCTGTACCATTTCTTTTTTTTTTTTTTCTTTCTCTCTATTGGAGAGAGAAAAAAATAAAAAAAATAAATAAATACAAGTGTTGCATTCTTATTGGAAGGACCACAAATACGGGGATCATAATAAATTTTTCCACTTTGTGCTATCTTTTCCCCTTTTTGTGTGCTTTATTTTTTCTGTACCATTTCTTTTTTTTTAATTAAATATTGAATTGGTGAGAAAAAAATAAAAAAAAAAAAATAAATAAATACAAGTGTTGCATTCTTATTGGAAGGACCACAAATACGGGGATCATAATAAATTTTTCCACTTTGTGCTATCTTTTCTCCTTTTGCGTGTTTTTATTTTTTCTGTACCATTTCTTTTCTTTTCTTTCTCTCTCTCTCTCTCTATTGGAGAGAGAAAAAATAAAAAAATAAAAATACAACTGTTGCATTCTATTGGAAGGACCACAAATACGGGGATCATAATAAATTTTTCCACTTTGTGCTATCTTTTCCCCTTTTTGTGTGCTTTATTTTTTCTGTACCATTTCTTTTTTTTTTTTCTTTCTCTCTCTATTGGAGAGAGAAAAAAATTAAAAAATAAATAAATACAAGTGGCATTCTTATAATAAATTTTTTCCACTTTGTGCTATCTTTTCCCCTTTTGTGTGCTTTATTTTTTCTGTACCATTTCTTTTTTTTTTCTTTTCTTTCTCTCTCTCTATTGTGAGAGAAAAAAAAAAAAAAAAAATACAAGTGTTGCATTCTTATTTACGGGGATCATAATAAATTTTTCCACTTTGTGCTATCTTTTCCCCTTTTTGTGTGCTTTATTTTTTCTGTACCATTTCTTTTTTTTTTCTTTCTCTCTATTGGAGAGAGAAAAAAAGAAAAAAAAAAAAATAAATACAAGTGTTGCATTCTTATTGGAAGGACCACAAATACGGGGATCATAATAAATTTTTCCACTTTGTGCTATCTTTTCCCCTTTTTGTGTGCTTTATTTTTTCTGTACCATTTCTTTTTTTTTCTTTCTCTCTCTATTGACAGAGAAAAAAAGAAAAAATAAAAAAAAAAAATACAAGTGTTGCATTCTTATTGGAAGGACCACAAATACGGGGATCATAATAAATTTTTCCACTTTGTGCTATCTTTTCCCCTTTTTGTGTGCTTTATTTTTTCTGTACCATTTCTTTTTTTTCTTTATCTATCTATTGCATATTGGAGAGAGAAAAAAAAAATACAAGTGTTGCATTCTTATTGGAAGGACCACAAATACGGGGATCATAATAAATTTTTCACTTTGTGCTATCTTTTCCCCTTTTTGTGTGCTTTATTTTTTCTGTACCATTTCTTTTTTTTTTTTCTCTCTCTCTATTGGAGAGAGAAAAAAAAAAAAAAAAAAAAAAAAAAATAAATACAAGTGTTGCATTCTTATTGGAAGGACCACAAATACGGGGATCATAATAAATTTTTCCACTTTGTGCTATCTTTTCCCCTTTTTGTGTGCTTTATTTTCTGTACCATTTCTTTTTTTTCTTTCTCTCTCTATTGGAGAGAGAAAAAAAGAAAAAAAAATAAATACAAGTGTTGCATTCTTATTGGAAGGACCACAAATACGAGGATCATAATAATTTTAATAAATTTTTCCACTTTGTGCTATCTTTTCCCCTTTTTTGTGTACTTTATTTTTTCTGTACCATTTCTTTTTTTTTCTTTCTCTCTCTATGGGAGAGAGAAAAAAAGAAAAAAAAAGAAAAAGAAAAATTAAATACAAATGTTGCATTCTTATTTGAAGCACCACTAATACGGGGATCGTAATAAATTTTTCCACTTTAAAATATCTTTTTCCCTTTTTGTGTGCTTTATTTTTTCTGTACCATTTCTTTTTTTCTTTCTCTCTCTATTGGAGAGAAAAAAAAGAAAAAAAGAAAAAAAAAATAAATACAAGTGTTGCATTCTTATTGGAAGGACCACAAATACGGGGATCATAATAAATTTTTCCACTTTGTGCTATCTTTTCCCCTTTTTGTGTGCTTTATTTTTTCTGTACCATTTCTTTTTTTTTCTATCTCTCTCTATTGGATGGAGAAAAAAAAGAAAAAAATAATTAAATACAAGTGTTGCATTCTTATTGGAAGGACCACAAATACGGGGATCATAATAAATTTTTTCACTTTGTGCTATATTTTCCACTTTTTTTGTGTTTTTATTTTTTCGGAACCATTTATTTTCTTTTCTTTTCTTTCTCTCTCTCTATTGGAGAGAGAAAGAAATAAAAAAATAATAAATAAAAAAATACAAGTGTTGCAATCTTATTGGAAGTACCCAAAATACGGGGATCATAATAAATTTTTCCACATTGTGCTATCTTTTCCCCTTTTGTGTGCTTTATTTTTCTGTACCATTTCTTTTTTTTTTCTTTCTCTCTCTATTGGACGGAGAAAAAAAAGAAAAAAATAATTAAATACAAGTGTTGCATTCTTATTGGAAGGACCACAAATACGGGGATCATAATAAATTTTTTCACTTTGTGCTATATTTTCCACTTTTTTTGTGTTTTTATTTTTTCGGAACCATTTATTTTCTTTTCTTTTCTTTCTCTCTATCTATTGGAGAGAGAAAGAAATAAAAAATAAAAAATAAATAAATACAAGTATTGCATTCTTATTGGAAGGACCACAAATACGGGGATCATAATAAATTTTTCCACTTTGTGCTATCTTTTCCCCAATTGTGTGCTTTATTTTTTCTGTACCATTTCTTTTCTTTTCTTTTCTTTCTCTCTCTCAATTGGAGAGAGAAAAAATAAAAAAATAAAAATACAACTGTTGCATTCTTATTGGAAGGACCACAAATACGGGGATCATAATAAATTTTTCCACTTTGTGCTATTTTTCGCCTTTTTGTGTGCTTTATTTTTTCTGTACCATTTCTTTTTTTTTCCTTTCTCTCTGTATTGGAGAGAGAGAAAAAGAAAAAAAAATAAATACAAGTGTTGCATTCTTATTGGAAGGACCACAAATACGGGGATCGTAATAAATTTTTCCACTTTGTGCTATCTTTTCCCCTTTTTGTGTGCTTTATTTTTTCTATACCATTTCTTCTTTTTTTCTTTCTCTCTCTCTATTGCAGAGAGAAAAAAAGGAAAATAAATAAATACAAGTGTTGCATTCTTATTGGAAGGACCACAAATACGGGGATCATAATAAACTTTTCCACTTTGTGCTATCTTTTTCCCTTTTTGTGTGCTTTTTTTTTTCTGTACCATTTCTTTTTTTTTCTTTCTCTCTCTATTGGACAGAGAAAATAGAAAAAAAGAAAAAAAAAATACAAGTGTTGCATTCTTATTGGAAGGACCACAAATACAGGGATCATAATAAATTTTTCCACTTTGTGCTATCTTTTTCCCTTTTTGTGTGCTTTATTTTTTCTGTACCATTTCTTTTTTTTTCTTTCTCTCTCTATTGGACAGAGAAAATAGAAAAAAAGAAAAATAAATAAATACAAGTGTTGCATTCTTATTGGAAGGACCACAAATACGGGGATGATAATACATTTTTCCACTTTGTGCTATCTTTTCCCCTTCTTGTGTGCTTTATTTTTTCTGTACCATTTCTTTTTTTTTCTTTCTCTCTCTATTGGAGAGAAAAAAAAAGAAAAAAAAAATAAATATAAGTGTTGCATTCTTATTGGAAGGACCACAAATACGGGGATCATAATAAATTTTTCCACTTTGTGCTATCTTTTTCCCTTTTTGTGTGCTTTATTTTTTCTATACCATTTCTTTTTTTTCTTTCTCTCTCTCTATTGCAGAGCGAAAAAAAGGAAAAAAATAAATACAAGTGTTGCATTCTTATTGGAAGGTCCACAAATATAGGGATCATAATAAATTTTTCCACATTGTGCTCTCTTTTCCCCTTTTGTGTGCTTTATTTTTTCTGTACCATTTCTATTCTATTCTTTTTCTTTCTCTCTCTCTATTTGAGAGAGAAAAAAAGAAAAAATAAATACAAGTGTTGCATTCTTATTGGAAGGACCACAAATACGGGGATCGTAATAAATTTTTCCTCTTTGTGCTATCTTTTCTCCTTTTTCGTGCTTTATTTTTTCTATACCATTTCTTTTTTTTCTTTCTCTCTCTCTATTGCAGAGCGAAAAAAAGAAAAAAAAATAAATACAAGTGTTGCATTCTTATTGGAAGGACCACAAATACGGGGATCATAATAAATTTTTCCACTTTGTGCTATCTTTTTCCCTTTTTGTGTGCTTTATTTTTTCTATACCATTTCTTTTTTTTCTTTCTCTCTCTCTATTGCAGAGCGAAAAAAAGGAAAAAAATAAATACAAGTGTTGCATTCTTATTGGAAGGTCCACAAATATAGGGATCATAATAAATTTTTCCACATTGTGCTCTCTTTTCCCCTTTTGTGTGCTTTATTTTTTCTGTACCATTTCTATTCTATTCTTTTTCTTTCTCTCTCTATTTGAGAGAGAAAAAAAGAAAAAATAAATACAAGTGTTGCATTCTTATTGGAAGGACCACAAATACGGGGATCGTAATAAATTTTTCCTCTTTGTGCTATCTTTTCTCCTTTTTCGTGCTTTATTTTTTCTATACCATTTCTTTTTTTTCTTTCTCTCTCTCTATTGCAGAGCGAAAAAAAGAAAAAAAAATAAATACAAGTGTTGCATTCTTATTGGAAGGACCACAAATACGGGGATCATAATAAATTTTTCCACTTTGTGCTATCTTTTCCCCTTCTTGTGTGCTTTATTTTTTCTGTACCATTTCTTTTTTTTCTTTCTCTCTCTATTGGATAGAAAAAAAAGAAAAAAAAAAAATATAAGTGTTGCATTTTTATTGGAAGGACCACAAATACGGGGATCATAATAAATTTTTCCACTTTGTGCTATCGTTTCCCCTTTTTGTGTGCTTTATTTTTTCATAACCATTTCTTTTTTTTTTTCTTTCTCTCTGTATTGGAGAGAGAAAAAAAGAAAAATAAATAAATACAAGTATTGCATTCTTATTGGAAGGACCACAAATACGGGGATGATAATACATTTTTCCACTTTGTGCTATCTTTTCCCCTTCTTGTGTGCTTTATTTTTTCTGTACCATTTCTTTTTTTTTCTTTCTCTCTCTATTGGATAGAAAAAAATAGAAAAAAAAAATAAATACAAGTGTGGCATTCTTATTGGAAGGACCACAAATACGGGGATCATAATAAATTTTTCCACTTTGTGCTATCTTTTTCACTTTGTGCTATATTTTCCACTTTTTTTGTGTTTTTATTTTTTCGGAACCATTTATTTTCTTTTCTTTTCTTTCTCTCTCTCTATTGGAGAGAAAAAAAATAAAAAAATAAAAAATAAATAAATACAAGTATTGTATTCTTATTGGAAGGACCACAAATACGGGGATTATAATAAAAATTTTCACTTTGTGCTATCTTTTCCCCTTTTTCTGTGCTTTATTTTTTCTGTACCATCTCTTTTTTTTCTATCTCTCTCTATTGGACGGAGAATAAAAGAAAAAAAAGAAAAAAATAAATAAATACTAGTGTTGCATTCTTATTGGAAGGACCACAAATACGGGGATCATAATAAATTTTTCCACTTTGTGCTATATTTTCCCCTTTTTGTGTGTTTTTACTTTTTCTGTACCATTTCTTTTCTTTTCTTTTCTTTCTCTCTCTCTATTGGAGAGAGAAAAAAATAAAAATAAATAAATAAATAAATACAAGTATTGCATTCTTATTGGAAGGACCACAAATACGGGGATCATAATAAATTTTTCCACTTTGTGCTATCTTTTTCCCTTTTTTTGTGCTTTATTTTTTCTGTACCATTTCTTTCTTTTTTTTCTATCTCTCTCTATTGGACGGAGAAAAAAAGAAAAACAAAAAAAAATAAATAAATACAAGTGTTGCATTCTTATTGGAAGGACCACAAATACGTGGATCATAATAAATTTTTCCACTTTGTGCTATATTTTTCTCTTTTTGTGTGTTTTTATTTTTTCTGTACCATTTCTTTTCTTTTCTTTTCTTTCTCTCTCTCTATTGGAGAGAGAAAAAATAAAAAAATAAAAAATAAATAAATACAAGTGTTGCAATCTTAGTGGAAGGACCACAAATACAGGGATTATAATAAATTTTTCCACTTTGTGCTATCTTTTCCCCTTTTTGTGTGCTTTATTTTTCTGTACCATTTCTTTTTTTTTTTCTTTCTCTCTCTATTGGACAGAGAAAAAAAGAAAAAAAAGAAAAAAAAGAAAGAAATACAAGTGTTGCATTCTTATTGGAAGGACCACAAATACGGGGATCATAATAAATTTTTCCACTTTGTGCTATCGTTTCCCCTTTTTGTGTGCTTTATTTTTTCATAACCATTTCTTTTTTTTTCTTTCTCTCTGTATTGGAGAAAGAAAAAAAGAAAAAAAAATAAATACAAGTGTTGCATTCTTATTGGAAGGACCACAAATACGGGGATGATAATACATTTTTCCACTTTGTGCTATCTTTTCCCCTTCTTGTGTGCTTTATTTTTTCTGTACCATTTCTTTTTTTTTCTTTCTCTCTCTATTGGATAGAAAAAAATAGAAAAAAAAATAAATATAAGTGTTGCATTCTTATTGGAAGGACCACAAATACGGGGATCATAATAAATTTTTCCACTTTGTACTATCTTTTTCCCTTTTTGTGTGCTTTATTTTTTCTGTACCATTTCTTTTTTTTTTCTTTCTCTCTCTATTGGACAGAGAAAATAGAAAAAAAGAAAAAAAATAAATACAAGTGTTGCATTCTTATTGGAAGGACCACAAATACGGGGATCATAATACATTTTTCCACTTTGTGCTATCTTTTCCCCTTCTTGTGTGCTTTATTTTTTCTGTACCATTTCTTTTTTTTTCTTTCTCTATCTATTGGAGAGAGAAAAAAAGAAAAAATAAATAAATACAAGTGTTGCATTCTTATTGGAAGGACCACAAATACGGGGATCATAATAAATTTTTCCACTTTGTGCTATCTTTTCCCCTTTTTGTGTGCTTTATTTTTTCTGTACCATTTCTTTTTTTTTTCTTTCTCTCTCTATTGGACGGAGAAAAAAAAAGAAAAAAATAATTAAATACAAGTGTTGCATTCTTATTGGAAGGACCACAAATACGGGGATCATAATAAATTTTTCCACTTTGTGCTATATTTTCCACTTTTTTTGTGTTTTTATTTTTTCGGAACCATTTATTTTCTTTTCTTTTCTTTCTCTCTCTCTATTGGAGAGAAAAAAAAATAAAAATAAATAAATACAAGTATTGTATTCTTATTGGAAGGACCACAAATACGGGGATCATAATAAATTTTTTCACTTTGTGCTATCTTTTCCCCTTTTTGTGTGCTTTATTTTTTCTGTACCATTTCTTTTTTTTTCTATCTCTCTCTATTGGACGGAGAAAAAAAGAAAAAAATAAATAAATACAAGTGTTGCATTCTTATTGGAAGGACCACAAATACGTGGATCATAATAAATTTTTTCACTTTGTGCTATATTTTTCCCTTTTTGTGTGCTTTATTTTTTCTGTACCATTTCTTTTTTTTTCTTTCTCTCTCTATTGGAAGAGAAAATAGAAAAAAATAAAAAAAAATAAATACAAGTGTTGCATTCTTATTGGAAGGACCACAAATACAGGGATTATAATAAATTTTTCCACTTTGTGCTATCTTTTCCCCTTTTTGTGTGCTTTATTTTTCTGTACCATTTCTTTTTTTTTCTTTCTCTCTCTATTGGACAGAGAAAAAAAGAAAAAAAAGAAAAAAATACAAGTGTTGCATTCTTATTGGAAGGACCACAAATACGGGGATCATAATAAGTTTTTCCACTTTGTGCTATCTTTTCCCCTTCTTGTGTGCTTTATTTTTCTATACCATTTCTTTTTTTTTCTTTCTCTCTCTCTATTGCAGAGAGAAAAAAAGAAAAAAAAAATAAATACAGGTGTTGCATTCTTATTGGAAGGACCACAAATACGGGGATCATAATAAATTTTTCCACTTTGTGCTATCTTTTCCCCTTCTTGTGTGCTTTATTTTTTCTGTACCATTTCTTTTTTTTCTTTCTCTCTCTATTGGATAGAAAAAAATAGAAAAAATAAATAAATACAAGTGTTTCATTCTAATTGGAAGGACCACAAATACGGGGATCATAATAAATTTTTCCACTTTGTGCTATCTTTTTCCCTTTTGTGTGTGCTTTATTTTTTCTGTACCATTTCTTTTTTTTTCTTTCTCTCTCTATTGGACAGAGAAAATAGGAAAAAATAAAAAAAAATAAATACAAGTGTTGCATTCTTATTGGAAGGACCACAAATACGGGGATGATAATACATTTTTCCACTTTGTGCTATCTTTTCCCCTTCTTGTGTGCTTTATTTTTTCTGTACCATTTCTTTTCTTTCCTTTTTCTTTCTCTCTCTATTGGAGAGAGAAAAAAAGAAAAAAGAAATACAAGTGTTGCATTCTTATTGGAAGGACCACAAATACGGGGATCATAATAAATTTTTCCACTTTGTGCTATCTTTTCCCCTTTTTGTGTGCTTTATTTTTTCTGTACCATTTTTACTCTCTCTCTCTATTGGAGAGAGAAAAAAAGAAAAAGAAAAAAGAAATACAAGTGTTGCATTCTTATTGGAAGGACTACAAATACGGGGATCATAATAAATTTTTCCACTTTGTGCTATCTTTTCCCCTTTTTGTGTGCTTTATTTTTTCTGTACCATTTTTTCTCTTTCTCTCTATTGGAGAGAGAAAAAAATTAGAAAAAAATAAATACAAGTGTTGCATTCTTATTGGAAGGACCACAAATACAGGGATCGTAATAAATTTTTCCACTTTGTGCTATCTTTTTCCCTTCTTGTGTGCTTTATTTTTTCTGTACCATTTTTTTTTTTCTCTCTGTATTGGATAGAAAAAATAGGAAAAATAAATAAATACAAGTGTTGCATTCTTATTGGAAGGACCACAAATACGGGGATCATAATAAATTTTTCCACTTTGTGCTATCTTTTTCCCTTTTTGTGTGTTTTTTTTTTCTGTACGATTTCTTTTTTTTTCTTTCTCTCTCTATTGGACAGAGAAAATAGAAAAAAAGAAAAAAAAATACAAGTGTTGCATTCTTATTGGAAGGACCACAAATACGGGGATCATAATAAATTTTTCCTCTTTGTGCTATCTTTTTCCCTTTTTGTGTGCTTTATTTTTTCTGTACCATTTCTTTTTTTTTTCTTTCTCTCTCTATTGGACAGAGAAACTAAGAAAAAAAAAGAACAATAAAAAAAAAATACAAGTGTTGCATTCTTATTGGAAGGACCACAAATACGAGGATGATAATACATTTTTCCACTTTGTGCTATCTTTTCCCCTTCTTGTGTGCTTTATTTTTTCTGTACCATTTCTTTTTTTTTCATTCTCTCTCTATTGGACAGAGAAAATAGAAAAAAAGGAAAAAAATAAATACAAGTGTTGCATTCTTTCACTCTCCAATAGAGAGAGAGAAGAGAGAAAAAAGAAAAGAAAAGAAATGGTTCCGAAAAAATAAAAACACAAAAAAAGTGGAAAATATAGCACAAAGTGGAAAAATTTATTATGATCCCCGTATTTGTGGTCCTTCCAATAAGAATGCAACACTTGTATTTATTTTCATTTTTCTTTTTTTCTTTTTATAATAGAGAGAAAGAAAAAAAAGAAATGGTACAGAAAAAATAAAGCACACAAGAAGGGAAAAAGATAGCACAAAGTGGAAAAATTTATTACGATCCCCGTATTAGTGGTGCTTCAAATAAGAATGCAACATTTGTATTTAATATTTCTTTTTGTTTTTTTTCTTTTTTTGTCTCTCCCATAGAGAGAGAAAGAAAAAAAAAGAAATGGTACAGAAAAAATAAAGTACACAATAAGGGGAAAAGATAGCACAAAGTGGAAAATATTATTAAAATTATTATGATCCTCGTATTTGTGGTCCTTCCAATAAGAATGCAACACTTGTATTTATTTTATTTTTTTTCTTTTTTTCTCTCTCCAATAGAGAGAAAAAGAAAAAAAAGAAATGGTACAGAAAAAATAAAGCACACAAAAAGGGGAAAAGATAGCACAAAGTGGAAAAATTTATTATGATCCCCGTATTTGTGGTAATTCCAATAAGAATGCAACACTTGTATTTATTTTTTTTTATTTTTTTTATTTTTTTCTCTGTCAATTGAGAGAGAAAGAAAAAAAAAGAAATGGTACAGAAAAAATAAAGCACACAAAAAGGGGAAAAGATAGCACAAAGTGGAAAAATGTATTATCATCCCCGTATTTGTGGTCCTTCCAATAAGAATGCAACACTTGTATTTATTTTTTTTATTTTTCTTTTTTCTCTCTCCAATAGAGAGAAAAAGAAAAAAACGAAATGATACAGAAAAAATAAAGCACACAAAAAGGGGAAAAGATAGCACAAAGTGGAAAAATTTATTATGATCCCCGTATTTGTGGTCCTTCCAATAAGAATGCAACACTTGTATTTATTTTTTTTTTATTTTTTATTGTTTTCTCTCTCCAATAGAGAGAGAAAAAAAAGAAAAGAAAAGAAATGGTACAGAAAAAATAAAAACACACAAAAAGGGGAAAATATAGCACAAAGTTGAAAAATTTATTATGATCCCCGTATTTGTGGTCCTTCCAATAAGAATGCAACACTTGTATTTATTTTTATCTCTTTTTTTCTCTCTCCAATAGAGAGAGAAAAAAAAAAGAAATGGTACAGAAAAATAAAGCAAACAAAAAGGGGAAAAGATAGCACAAAGTGAAAAAATTTATTATGATCCCCAATTTGTGGTCCTTCCAGAGAGAGAATAGAAGAGAAAGAAAAAAAAAGAAATTTTAAAGAAAAAATAAAGCACACAAAAAGGGGGAAAAGATAGCACAAAGTGGAAAAATTTATTATGATCCCCGTATTTGTGGTCCTTCCAATAAGAATGCAACACTTGTATTTCTTTTTTCTTTTTTCTCTCTCCAATAGAGAGAGAAAGAAATAGAAAAGAAAAGAAATGGTACAAAAAGAATAAAGCACACAAAAGGGGAAAAGATAGCACAATGTGCAAAAATTTATTATGATCCCCATATTTGTGGACCTTCCAATAAGAATGCAACACTTGTATTTTTTTCTCTCTCTCCAATACAGAGAGAAAGAAAAAAAAAGAAATGGTACAGAAAAAATAAAGCACACAAAAAGGGGAAAAGATAGCACAAAGTGGAAAAATTTATTATGATCCCCGTATTTGTGGTCCTTCCAATAAGAATGCAACACTTGTATTTATTTTTTTTTCTTTTTTACTCTCTGCAATAGAGAGAGAAAGAAAAAAAAAGAATTGGTACAGAAAAAATAAAGCACACAAAAAGGGGAAAAGATAGCACAAAGTGGAAAAATTTATTATGATCCCCGTATTTGTGGTCCTTCCAATAAGAATGCAACACTTGTATTTCTTTTTTTTTTTCTCTCCAATAGAGAGAGAAAGAAAAAGAAAAGAAAAGAAATGGTACAAAAAGAATAAAGCACACAAAAGGGGAAAAGATAGCACAATGTGGAAAAATTTATTATGATTTTCCCTCTCTCATATTTGAGAAAGAAAAAAAAAGAAATGGTACAGAAAAAATAAAGCACACAAAAAGGGGAAAAGATAGCACAAAGTGGAAAAATTTATTATGATCCCCGTATTTGTGGTCCTTCCAATAAGAATGCAACACTTGTATTTATTTTTTTTTCTTTTTTTCTCTCTGCAATAGAGAGAGAAAGAAAAAAAAAGAAATTTTACAGAAAAAATA